>NC_057794.1:174455573-174476124 GCF_018294505.1 Triticum aestivum | reverse complement strand
TGGACCAGGCCGTTCAAGAAAGTTTCTCCTTGCCGGGAAGCAGACGACAAAAAAGCTAAGTTGCTAAAGCTTGAGCAATCAGTTTCTTTAAGTTTTTGAGTTATTTTCCTTGAACGACCGTGCTTTGTATGGAAAACCTGTGTGCGGAGGAACCAACTCGTAGCTAGTTGCGCCTTTACTTTGTTTCTAGTCCGCTCAACAACTTAAGTGAGCTGCTAGCGCCCTTACTTTGCGTCGAGTCCGCTCAGCAACTTAAGTGAGCCGCTAGCGCCCTTACTTTGTTTCGAGTCCGCTCAACAACTTAAGTGAGCTGCAACTAGTTGCGACAAGGTTGCTTGTCGGTAGCGACCCCACCAGCAGGCTGCTGAAGTTCCGCACTCGGCGCTCGCGGCAAGGGTACCTGCGCCGGCAAGTTTCCCTAGAAAGCGTAGGGCAGAACCATACAAAGCCAAGAGTCGAGTAAAGGAAGTAACAGAGCTATTTGTTGCCTAAGATAGAGTTATATTACAAAAATAACTTGTCGCGCCTCTAATAAAGTGTTCCCATGACATGACTGGCAGCGACAAGAGAAGAAGAAAACGGACGGCCTAATCTACGCGACCGCCGTCAACCCTTTTGACCTCGTTCACCCTGTCCACAATGGGTGCGACGAGGGCCTTAAGTGCGTCAAGATCAACGTCCGCCGGCAGCTTCTTGAGGACGTTGGTGAGGTTGAGGCCCGGATTGCGGAAGGCCACCTTCACCAGCACCTTCTCCAGAACTCCGGCGCAAATCGAGCATGATTCGTCGGCCAACTGCTTTGGGATCCGTTCCTGGAGTTGCTGGAGCGCCGCCGCCACGCCTTTGAAGAACAAAGTGAGCTTGGCGCTGGGTTGGAGGTTCTCGTCGGAGGAGTACCCGAAGCCTTCCACCCCCAATTGCACCAGCTCCTCTTCGATGACTGCAGCAATGTTCACGAGGCCCTCCGTCCCGAGATCCACAGTATCTCTGAGAAGATTCTGGGTTTCGGCGGCCCTCGCTAGCAGCGCCTCGTTGGCCTCGACGTCCTTCTTCAAGTCTGCCTCCCGTTTCCTCGCGCTGTCCAACGTCTCCGTCAAGGTGGCCAGCTTCAGCGTCAGATCTGCGCTGGAATCCTTGGCGGCGCTCAGTTCCTTGCCCCTCTCGGCGAGTCGGCCCTGCAGCTCCCCGTGGGCAAGGGCGTCCTTCTCGCGCTCTAGCTTGAGCGCGGCCAGCTCTTCGCCACCAACCTTCAGATCAGCTTCTAGCTGCGCCACCTTTGCCTCCAATTGTTTCTTGGCGGCCTCGGCAGCCGCAGCCGCATCCTTTGCCTCTTGGAGCGACCCGCCAAGTGCCCGTTCGCGCGTGGCAAGCTCCTCTTCATGGCTGTCGAGGTTCACTTTCCGCTGAGTCAGCTCGCCTTCTCGCGCGTACAGCTTCTCGCCGGTGAGCCGCTGCTGCTCTTCAGCTTCGGCCTTCTCGAGGAGGAAGGCCTTCCGCTCCTCAGCAAGCTGCTCCCGCTCCTCCGCCAAGGCCCGGAGAGTTTCTTGGCGAAGACCCCGGAGCTCCTCCGCACGCTTCTCTATGTCCACGCTCGCCCTTGGGGCAAGCGCTTCCCGGGACTCCAACTTGACTTGACGGGCGCGGTAGAGCGCCAGCAGCCTCCGCAGCAGCCGCTCCTCCTCGGGCTCTTCACTGCTGCTTCCCGGTGCGTCGACGATCGACAACCCGGCGGAGGCAAGCACCTTCCCATCCAGAGCTTCTCCTTCCATCGGCGCCCTGGAGCTCGATGCCCAGGGGAGCTTGATGAAGATGCCCTCGCCAGCCTTCAGATAGGCGCCGGGCTGGGGCTCCTCGGAGCCTGGCGCTGCGGCAGCGGCGGAGGGATCGGTGGTCGGTGCAGCGCCTGGCGCTCCTGCGGCCTCAGGGCTGTCAGTGCGATCGCCAGATCCCCCGCCAGCTTCTTCGGCAACAGTCTTGGTGGCCTCTTCGCCGGCGGGCACGTCAGCGCCGGCTCCTTCTTCGGTGGCCACGGCATCTTCAGTATTGCCGCACGCGTCCTCCTCGCCGCCCGCCTCGGTCTCCATCGGATCCATGGAGGGTGGGTCTGACGACCAGAGAAGAAGGAGAAATCAAACAAGTGTCCGAGAAGAGAAATCAGCAGAAGACTACAAGGAAAGTTTCGGGCAAGAAGGGCTACCTGTGCTAGGATCTGCCGTCGTGACCTCCACCACCGGCGGATCGCTAGCGCTGTCCCTTGCCGGAGACTCCTCCCTTGCCGGAGGCTCCTCCCTTACCGGAGGACGCTCCCTTGCCGGGGAGTCCGCCCTTGGCGGCGTAGTCGAAGCAGACGACGAGTCAGAGGAGATCACCATGCCCTCCTGATGAAGCTGCTCTGCTCCTGCGCAAACAGACCAGTGATCAGATGTCAACAAAGGAAAAGAGCAACCACGCGCACCCAGAAGCAGAAAGTAAACCGTATGCTTATGCTGGGGGCTGCGCTGGGGGCTGCTCTGCGAAGTGATGGCCGGATCCGGCAAGGTGGTCTCGGGCGCGCCTCCTGTCATCGCAGTGGGCTCGTCCTCGATGACCACCACCTGAGCCTTGGCCCTCTTCGCCGCCCTCTGGGCTAGAGTCCTGAAAAGAAGAGCCCAGGGTGGATCAGATCCGATGCAAGACAAGATCAGCAAGTTGAAGAACTACAAGAACAAGCAAGGGAATCTTACTCTTCTTCTTCTTCCTCCTCGTCGGAGCTGAGCGCGGAGAGGTCGAAGTTCGGCCCACTTCCGGCGCGACGAGGTGGAGGGGTGGGATCCCTTGGCCGCTTGGCGGGGACTACGGCGCCAGCCCGAGATGACCCCGCCCCAGTCGCCACTACGGCGGGAGGCGCACCCGCGGCAACCATACTTGCCGCGGCGGAGCGCGTCGCGCGGCGCTGCGGCTCTTGACCAGCTTGCCCCCCTGCTGTGTCCCCGACCCTGCGGAGGCGCCTTCTCGGCTGCACTGGGGGCTGTGTTCCGGGCCCTGTTTCCGGCAAGCTCCCCGGAGATGGCGGGCCGCTCGCACCCTCGGCGAGCTCACTCAACTCGGCGTCGGGCGCGGCAAGCTCTTCTTCGTCTTCGGGCCACTCCCGCTCAGCAAGACTCAACGCCGATGCCGCGTCCGCTTCCTCCACCGTGAACCCAAATTCCCCAGCGGCTGCGGCTGCCGCCGCCTCTTCCGCCCTGGTGGCGATGCGCTCCATCTCTTGATCAGTGGTGTCGCGGGTGAGGAGCTTCTTCTCGTCAGCATTGACCGCCACCTCCACTAGGCTATCGAAGAACTGCTGCACGACGTCGCCGGCGGGCTCTTGCCAAGTTTGAGCGATCCCGTGTGAATCACACAACGGCATCATTGCGCAGATGCGGTCGCGCGAGGAGTTGTTACACAGAGGCACGACGCCTGCCGGCAACCTGAACCACTCGGGATGCTGCGGGTCGTGCTTGAATATTTCCTTAAGTATCCCGTCCAATTCTATGACGGTGAAATTGAAGTTGAGGCCTGGGCGCAACCTCATGATGTCCACCGGGCCTCCAAATTCCCAAGCGGGTCTCCCCTTCGCCTGCAGAGGGGCGATGCGGCGGCGGAGGAAATCTGCGCCGACAACTCCTACAGTCAACCCGGCAAGCCTGAGGCGCAAGATCCGGGTGGTGGCGATTGTCAACTTGTTATCGTCCGCGGACAGGGCGCTCCAATCATTGCCTCGCACTGCTGGGGCTTGGCGCAGGGTGGTGAATGGCTGCGGGTTCTCCTCTACTACCCAGCACCAGTTTGCTCTCCACTCATCCCACTTGCTGCGGAGCTCCTCCTCCAGATAGGTCTCCTTCTTGCCGGCCCGCGAGATCCAGGCGATCCCCCCGGCAAGGGGTTCCCCTCTCTCGACACGGGGCATGAAGAAATGGCGGAAGAGAGCTACGTTGGGGTGGACTCCGACAAAGTTTTCGCATAGATGGGCGAAAACTGCCATGGTCAAGACGGCGTTGGGGGTAAAATCAAGGAGGTGGAACCCGTAGGTGTTCATGATGTCACAAAAGAAATCAGAGAATGGCGGGCAGAGCCCACAGTAGAAGAACACGGCAAAGAAAGGGTACCCGCCAACTGGAGCTTCTTGCGAGGTGATGGCGGAGAGTACCTTCGTGCGCGGATGCGCCCGTGTCTCCGTCGACCAGAAGAGATAGTACCACTCCCTCAGATCCTTTGCGGAGAGCTCGGGGAGGAAGGTGGCCCGCTCTTTCCACAGCGCCTCAAGCCGCTGCACTTCGCTCGACTTCACAGCTTTCGCAGCCTTCCCCTTTCCGGGCTTCGGAGCCATGGCGAAGGCGGTGGGGGTGATCGACGGTGCCGGTAGTGGCGGCGGCGACGGGAGTGGAGCGCTGCTCTCTTTCGACTTTGAAAGCGGTGGAGAGCGGCGGAGGTTTCTGAGATTGCAACAGCGAATGACGAAGATGGAGGAAATGCCCCTGTTTCCCCTGCTTGTAAAGAGGGACGGGGCAGACATTTCGGCCTTCCAAATAAACAACCTCCCACGATCTCTCCCACGACGCCGCGTTTGACGCGTGCCGTTCTGGGCGTGCGCGGTGGGAGCGGAGAGATATGCGGCGTGACCTAGGCCGCGCGTGCCCGTGCACTGTTTTGGGCCTGGCCCAACAGCGCTCGGCACCGTGTATGGCCCAGGCCCGGGGGCTCCTGTCGGTGTACTAGAGTAGGGGTACCCTAGTATCCTGATCTCGTGCACGGGCAGTTGCAGCGCCCCGCGGCAAGGCTTGCCGGGTAACCGCCAAGACCCTCTGTGGCTCCCTTGAAGACCATTCAAGAACAAAGTACTCAAACCCAGGCCCCGGCAAGAGGATCTTGCCGGGAAGAGACAAGACCCCGGCAAGAGGAGCTTGCCGGGAAGGCCACTCAAGGCATACCAAGAAAGCTTTCCGTGACGCGCCCTGCGTCCCGGCAAGGCCCGGTGAGCGACAAGCTCCCAAACACGACAACACGACGACCGCGGCAAGGAGGTTGCCGCGGGAAACCCCCACTTCGTGCCCGCGCTCCAGCACACCTGCTAGCGTGTCGCTCTAGGACTCTCCCAAGCACACGTGGAAGGAGGTTGTGCAGCTAGGGGTGCGAGGTGGCAAGCGGAGATGAAGAGAAGGCCATCGTGGCAAAACGGTGGCGCTCCTAACGGTCACTTTTTGCACTGTTTAGGCAACTCAGACAGGCATTTAATTCCCTTGTCCCCTGCCGTCAGAGTTAGGTAGGGTGCACTGTATCCACAGTAGCGGTAACTGCACCTACCGCATCCTTTTCCATTTTTACCCTTCTTGTCTACGTTGCCCCCTGTCGGTGACCCCTTGAAAGTCTAAAAGGAGGCCCAGGCGCAACGTAGAGGGGGGTGGGAAGCGGGTTCGACCAGTTCGGCTCATTCAAAACACCAGAAACACTCTCACGCTCAGTCGGGCAGCGTCCGTCGCTCCTGAGCAAGAATTCAATACACACAAACAAGCAGCAGTAGGGTTTTACGCATCCGTGCGGCCCGAAGCTGGGTAAAAACCGCTCGCGTGTACCGCCTCGATTCGCTCTTTGTGCGGCCTCCGCCCTCACCGAACCGAAAGGGGCCCTGTCCCCACAGGTGTTGGTGGAATCAGCCTCCCCGACACCTTCCCACTTGGTCTTTAGCTTGTCCTTTTTCTTGTCCGACAGGCGTAGAACTAATTCGCCAACATTGTAGTTTTTGGCCCGCACTTCTCTGCTTTGATATCTTTGAGCCTGTTGTTGATAGAATGCGGAACGGGCTTTTGCCACTTCGCGCCCCTCCTCTAAGGCGTCCAAACTGTCCTGCCGATCAAGCTCGGCTTCCCTTTCTTCATACATGCGCACTCGAGGTGAGTCATGAATTATGTCGCAGGGCAAGACTGCCTCTGTGTCGTACACCATAAAAAATGGTGTGTATCCGGTGGTGCAATTCGGCGTGGTCCGTAGCCCCCAGAGTACGGAGTCGAGATCCTCTACCCAGTGCGTGTTAGATTCCTTGAGGGACCGCACTAATCTTGGTTTGATGCCGCTCATGATGAAACCATTTACACGTTCGACCTGACCATTAGTTTGTGGGCGATAGACGGATGAATAATCGAGCTTGATGCCCATGTTTTTGCACCAGAGTTTTACCTCATCGGCCGTAAAGTTCGTGCCGTTATCGGTGATGATGCTGTGGGGGACGCCATAACGGTGTACGACCCCGAATATAAAGTCTATCACAGGTCCGGATTCGGCCGTCTTAACAGGCTTGGCTTCTATCCATTTGGTGAACTTATCCACCATGACCAGTAAGTATTTTTTCTTGTGGGTTCCGCCTTTAAGGGGTCCCACCACATCAAGCCCCCAGACCGCGAAAGGCCAAGTGATGGGGATAGTTTGGAGGGCGGTGGGTGGCATATGGCTTTCGTTTGCAAAAAGCTAGGAAGCGACGCATCGTTGGACCAAGTCCTGAGCGTCCGCCCAGGCCGTCGGCCAATAAAAGCCTGTACGGAAAGCCTTGCTTACAAGGGACCGGGCTGCGGTGTGATGGCCACCGAGTCCGGCATGAATTTCAGCCAGCAGGTTCCGCCCTTCCTCTTCGGAGATGCACCTTTAAAGGACTCCGGTAGTGCTTTTCTTATAAAGTTCTCCCTCATGGACTCTATAGGCTTTAGATCGCCGCACTATACAGCGTGCCTCGTTTTGGTCCTCTAGGAATTCCTGCCTAGTAAGGTAGGCTAGGAATGGATCTGTCCACGGGACGATAACGGCCATTAGTACGTGGGCTGAGGTTGTGATTTCATTGGCAGAGCCTCCGATTATGTCAGATTGTTCGGCGTCGGACAGTGTGGTTGGGTCTGGGCTAATATTGCCATGTCCCACTTCCCATACTACGGATGGCTTGAACAGCCTTTCCAGGAAGATGTTGGGGGGGACCGCATCGCGTTTTGCGCCGATGCGTGCCAGGACGTCTGCTACCTGATTGTTTTCTCGGGCTATATGGTGAAATTCGAGCCCCTCAAACCAAGCTGACATTTTGAGGACGGCGTTGCGGTAAGCTGCCATTTTTGGATCCTTGGCATCAAAGTCTCCATTCATTTGAGATATCGCGAGGTTCGAATCCCCGCGCACCTCTAGGCATTGAATGCCCATGGATACTGCCATCCGGAGACCATGTAAAAGGGACTCATATTCGGCTGCATTGTTGGAGTCCGTGTACATAATCTGGAGTACATATTGAACTGTGTCCCCTGTGGGGGACGTCAAAACGACGCCGGCCCATAGTCCGGCCAACATTTTGGAACCGTCGAAGTGCATGATCCAGTTTGAATATGTGCCATACTCTTTAGCGAGTTCGGCCTCCGTCCATTCTGCGAAGAAGTCGGCCAAAACTTGCGACTTGATAGCTCGCCGTGGACTATAAGTTATGTCGAACAGGAGGAGCTCGATGGCCCATTTTGCAATCCGGCCCGTTGCGTCACGGTTGTTTATAACATCGTTGAGTGGTACTTCCGATGCTACTATGATTGAACACTCTTGAAAGTAGTGTCGTAGCTTTCGGGATGCCATGGATACCGCATATGCAATTTTTTGATAATGTGGGTACCGTGATTTGCATGGGGTGAGGACAGTGGACACATAGTAAACCAGCTTTTGAAGGGGGAATTTGTGTCCGTCCGTTTCCCGCTCGACGACGAGTACTGCGCTGACAACTTGATGGGTTGCTACAATGTACAATAGCATTGGTTCGCCGATGTTTGGCGCGGCCAGGACAGGGTTTGTTGCCAATATGGCTTTTATTTCCTCGAGTCTGGCCGTGGCGGCATCCGTCCACTCAAAGTGTTTGGTGCGCCGAAGGAGGCGGTAGAGGGGTAGCGCCTTTTCTCCCAAACGGGAGATAAAGCGGCTTAGAGCCGCCACGCATGCTGTTAATTTTTGTATTTGTTTGAGGTCCTTTGGGATATCCAATTGTGAAAAAGCTCAGATCTTGGCTGGATTTGCGTTGATTCCTCTACTGGATACAATGAAGCCCAAGAGCTTTCCGGCTGGAATGCCGAAAACGTATTTTTCCGGATTTAACTTGATGTCATATGCTCGGAGGTTGTCAAATGTAAGCCTCAAGTCGTCTACTAGAGATTCGACATGTCTTGTTTTTACGACCACATCATCCACGTATGCCTCTACTGTTTTGCCGATCTGGTTTGCCAGACATGTCTGAATCATGCGCTGATATGTTGCGCCGGCGTTTTTGAGCCCGAAAGGCATTGTGTTGAAGCAGAATGGGCCGTATGGGGTGATGAATGCCATTGCGGCTTGGTCTGATTCGGCCATCTTGATTTTATGGTAACCAGAGTATGCGTCGAGGAAGCACAACGAATCGTGTCTTGCAGTGGCGTCGATAATTTGATCGATGTGGGGGAGGGGGAAGGGATCCTTTGGGCAAGCCTTGTTAAGGTCTTTGAAGTCAACGCACAGGCGCCAGGATTTGTCCTTCTTTGGTACCATCACCAAGTTTGCTAGCCAGTCCGGATGTTTTATATCTCTGATGAATCCGGCCTCCAATAGTTTGGCTAGCTCCTCTCCCATTGCCTGTCTCTTGGGATCAGAGAAACGCCGAAGGGCTTGTTTGATAGGTTTGAATCCTTTTAGGATATTTAAGCTGTGTTCGGCCAGCCTGCGTGGGATTCCTGGCATGTCTGAAGGGTGCCAGGCAAAAATGTCCCAGTTCTCCCATAGGAATTCTCGCAGTGCGGCGTCTACATCAGGGCTTAATTGTGCCCCGATGGAAGCTGTTTTATTGGGGTCCGTTGGATGGACCTGGAATTTGACTATTTCATCCGCTGGTTTAAAGGAGGTGGACTTGGATCTTTTGTCGAGTATCACATCGTCCCTATTTACCGTGGAGCGCAGCGTAGTCAGTTCCTCAGCCACTAGGGCTTCGGATAGTGCCTCAAGGGCCAATGTGGCTGTCTTGTTTTCGGCGCGGAGTGCTATGTCCGGATCACTAGCGAGAGTGATGATTCCGTTCGGCCCGGGCATCTTGAGCTTCATGTACCCGTAATGGGGTATTGCATGGAAGATTGTAAACGCTTCCTGCCCCAGCAGAGTGTGGTATCCGCTACTGAACAGGGCCACTTGGAATGTGACCTCTTCGGACCTATAATTATCCGGCGTGCCGAACACCACATCTAGTGTGATTTTTCCTGCACAGCGCGCTTCCCGACTGGGGATTATTCCTCTGAAGGTTGTGCTGCTTCGCTCAATGCGGTTCCAGTCTATTTTCATTTTTTGAAGTGTTTCCTCATAAATGAGGTTCAATCCGCTGCCTCCGTCCATGAGTACCTTGGTGAGGCGAAAGCCGTCCACTATAGGACTGAGTACCAATGCGGCTGGTGCTCGAGCTGTTCGGAATTTAGGTTCATCACTGGCATTAAAATTAATAGTCATGTCACTCCATGGGTTTATTGTTGCTACTTGATAGACTTCGGCGAGGCTGCGGAGTGTTCTTTTTCGCATATTATTTGATGCGAAAGTCTCGAAGACTGTTAAGACTGTACTGGAGTCCCTGAGGTGGCTTTCTGCGGCCTCCAGAATTAGGAGATCTTCGCCCTTTTGGCCACCTGCCAGAGTATCCAACATGCTTTAAGGCTATGAGTTGGTGTGGCATCCTCTGTACTATGAATTTTACAGGGTCCGTTAAGCCATCTCTCCAGTACGGTTCCATGCCCTGTAGAGGGTTTTGGTTTTTTGGTTTTTAACCCGGGTGTTTGATGATGATGCACCCTTTTATTTCGGACGAGGTTTCTATCCAGGGCCGGATTGTCCCAAAATTTAGTTTCGGTTTTCCGAGCGCTTTCCATCGCACAGTACTTTTGTACTATGGACGCCAAGTCAGCGAAGCATGTAAGATTGCGACGACTTGTGGCATTGAGGATTCCCTTGTCCATGCAATTATTGCAGAAGATTGAGATTGCGTCTTCCTTACATGGTAGTAACAGAAATAAGAATCTTGGTTGCACCTGCTTCCTTTTAAACCAGTGAGCTGCACCTCTATCTCTCCTATTAGGGTCCCACATAAAATCATCTATACGTGTCCAAACTGAATCAGGATTTACCTCCGGCGGCCTCAGTAACTCAAACAAATTAATTGTATCTCTTATTTTATTGGAGCTCCAAACAAGACCCACCCTAATGTATTTAGAACTGAACTAGCTAATGCTTTGACCTTGTAAGTGCATGTAGTAGCATATGCATGCGCCCCTTGGTCCATGTTAAGCATATGATAAGCAGCATGGGCCGAACCAACATGCACGCGTTCAAGTTCAAACCCTTGAACAACTGCAACATCAACACGACAGGAGCTAGGAATGGCCGTATCATCCTCCTCCTCTTCAAGCGAAACCGTCCTCGGTTTCGAGTCAATTTCTCGAGCAACAATGTAATATATAGATTGAACATGGACCAAAAAAATTCAGCAGATTCGGCTTCCTTTTTCACTTCTTCTTGTTCCTTCATCTTTTGAAGTCGTTCTTTCCTCCAACTCTTGAATAACTTATTCTCCATGGCCACGAGGACATATTTTGTACCCCGTTCAACAATATACATGTTGGGGCGATAGTCATGCATAGCATAGTTTTTCTTGTACCATGGCTCTCCCAGTAGCATATGACATGAAACCATGGGCACCGGAATTACGTCGCACAAAACCTCACAAGAAAATTTCCCGACTGAAAACAATACCATAGTTTGGTGCGTGATGTCGAGCTTATCGTGGCACCTCCTCAACATGTACGCTCGTGGATGTGGTGTCACTGATAGCTCCAGCTTCTCCACCATGTTGATGCCGACCGCATGGACCAAACTGTCATGGTCAATCATCATGGCGCAAACTTTCTCTCCCACTTTACAGTAGGTGTGAAAAAGTTCAGCACCATAACCTTTCTCTTCCAGCAAAAAATCGCCAGAGAGCCTCGAGTAGCTCCTTGGTGATGGCGTGCCAGCCATCTCCTCCGAAGTCCCGTGAGAAACGCCGGGCTCTGATACCACTTGATTTGGAGCGAACCTCGAGACGAGGGTCGATCCATTGTTGGTCCGATCTTTCATGGCACCAATCTCCATCGCAGCAAGAAAAAGTCGCGGGTTTACGAAGATGTTCGCAAATCCCACGGAAACAACACGCTAACCCCTCAATTTGAAGGAATAATGTGGATGAACCGTATAGGCTCAGCTTGTAATCCCCTACGTGTCGCGTCGCGGGAACTCACAAGCCAGTAGAGATTTTGGACAAGAATTCTCTAAACTCGATAATGGCCGACGGCCGAAGCACACACGGTGTCTAATTCATCTCAAAACAACCTAACCCTATTACAATGACACACCAGGCTTTATATAACCACTTGAACCTGGCCTAACCCCTCACGCAGGCACACAACTTTGAAGAGAAAATAAACTAGTACTATAAAATAAACGAGTCCAATCCTTTTACTTCTTGGATTAGATTTTCTAGCTAGCTTAATCTTCTACGCCATCTTTCTTTCTGGTGGCCCCAATCGACACTTTTCAAGGAAAGGAAGTTCCATGCAAAATTTCTGGATGATGCGTGACCAATCTTCTCCTTACATGGCAGTAACAGAAATAAGAATCTTGGTTGCACCTGCTTCCTTTTAAACCAGCGAGCTGCACCTCTATCTCTCCAATTAGAGTCCCACATAAAATCATCTATACGTGTCCAAACTGAATCAGGATTTACCTCCGGCGGCCTCAGCAACTCAAACAAATTAATTGTATCTCTTATTTTATTGGAGCTCCGAACAAGACCTCACCCTAATGTATTTAGAACTGAACTAGCTAATGCTTTGACCTTGTACGTGCATGTAGTAGCATACGCATGCGCCCCTTAGTCCATGTTAAGCATATGATAAGCAGCATGGGCCGAACCAACATGCACGCGTTCAAGTTCAAACCCTTGAACAACTACAAAATCAACACAACATAAGCTAGGAATGGCCGTATCACTTGAGAGCACCAATGTAGTTGTCATCGAGGGACTTGTAGTTCTCGAGGAAGATAGTCTTGGAGATGTCATTGTTCAATCCCATCATGAAGTGGAACTTCATTGACATGGGGTCGTCCACACCTGCTCGTCGCAAGGCATGCTTCATCTCCTTGAAGTACTCGTCGATGGACTTGGATCCTTGGGTGGTGTTCTTCAATTGGCGTAGAAGTTGTTCCGTGTAGGTTGGAGGCACAAACTCTCGCCGCAAAGCTCTCTTCATCTTGGGCCAACTCATGTCGTAGCTCTCTGAAGGTGTGTGAAACCACCATGTGGACGCATAGTCATGGAAGTTCATTGTGGCGCACTTCACTTGGTCTTCGGGAGGAACTTGATGTAGATTGAGGTAGTCGTCCATTAGGCGCTCCCACTCGAGATACTCCTCGGGTTCTTGAGTCCCATAGAAAGGAATCTTGTGGTTGGTGTCGAGGTCGTAGTAGCTCGTGGAAGTCACGGACTTGAGCTTGGGAAGCTTCTCTTGAGCGTAGTCTTGAGGTGCTTGTTGGCGAAGATGTCGTATATCCAAAGGAGAAAATGCTTTCAAGTCGCTTGGCGAATATGCCAAGGGAGATGGTGAAGTCGTTGAGCGGTTGTTGGTGTTGAGCTCTTGACCTTCACGTTCGTGGTGGTGATGGTGTCAATGCCGATGTGACCTTGCCGGAGATGGTAGCTTCGAAGCATGTGTACTTGAGCGTCTTCTCGAAGATGAGGAAGTTCGTTTGTAGGACTTGATGAGGGCTTTGATCTCCTCCATTTGAGCTTGCATCTTGGCGTCGGTAGAGTTATCGTAGCATCTAACTCGTCGTTGTTGTAGATCGAAGGTGAAATGCCTTGCCTATTCATCACAAGACTCGAGTAGAGGTGAGTAGGAAATGAGATAAACAATACCAAGTTAACTTTTCCCAAAGTTGAGGATGTATCCTGTTTCACTCAATGTGAGACGAAAGAATAGTGGAATTGGTCCCGGACTTGGTCACTCACACCTACAAACTAAAGCTTATGGAGTAGCTCGGTGAGGATAGTGGCACAAAAATTTAATGCAAAATGTTAGCAAGAGTCAATAATGTTGAAAGAGATTCACAAATTCACAAGTGAAACAAGTAGACCAATAGCAATATGTGGTACACAGAAACACACACACAGATAGATAAATGGGGTCGTGCAACCAAGGTGTGAGCACAAAATGTGGAGTCCATGGAAAACGCTCGTGTTGCATAACTCAAGAGAGACGCTAGCACGATTGCTCTATA
Source organism: Triticum aestivum (assembly GCF_018294505.1). NCBI lineage: Eukaryota > Viridiplantae > Streptophyta > Magnoliopsida > Poales > Poaceae > Triticum > Triticum aestivum. Next base: position 174,462,780 of record NC_057794.1, on the reverse strand, counting down.
GGCGGATACGACACTTGTGCATAACCTATGATATGCAAAATGTATCAACTTTCTATCCCAAGTATGCTATGTATGATGTTCCGGTGGTATGATCCAAGATGATCTTATATGCAATGTGGTATGATGCTATGGCCCTTGCTTACAGTGCACAAACCAAGATAGCAATTGTGTATATGCGAGAACAAACTTGTGACACAAGGGATAATATGATACCAATATGATATGGTATGTATGCAATGTATGGTGTAGATCACTAATGTGCACAAGTAACATTGCCAGCAATACTCAAATGGCTAGTCTCAATAGGCAAGTGACGCAAAATGGGCTAGGGGTTATCTATGCAATTGCATGGGAATATACAATGGAGGGATACCACGATACCAAGATGATATGGAGGTTACCGTCCTTGGCGATGATGAGTGGCGGTGATCTTGATGGAGATACCAAGATGATGGAGACTCGTCCCTATGTAGCCGAAACACCTTACGAAACGGAAAAACCTCTAACTCAAAATCTCTAATGTCAAATGTGAAATGGTGGTAGTGGGATGTGGTGGTGGTGTTGCGGAAGCTCAATGGAATTGCGGAATGGCAATGATGGGTTTTGCTAGTAGGAAATGCAAAAATTGAGGGTAAGGTGGTGTACTATACACGGTGTCGGAGTTGGAAGCATGGTCCCTAAGTAGCCGAAACACCTTAGGAGACACAACTCACAACACAAACAAAATTGGGTTAAACTGAGGTTGTGGAAGTGTATGGTGGGCCATCTTATGCGTAAGTTATGGTGGTGGTGGTTGATGAAGAAGCAACCGTCCCTAAGTAGCCTAAACACCTTAGGAGACTCAAATCACAAGTCAAACAACCAAAAATGCTAAGGGGAACAAAATGGGTGAGGTTGCGGAAGCCGGTGGTGGTAATGTCGATGATATGGTGGAAGCCCTAGGCAAAGATGCCAGAGTTACAAAAAATTGATGGAGTCAAATGGTGATTTTAGTATTTTTGTGGGAAGGGGGATGTCAAGGGATTCAAAACGAGCTAAAGAACGTCAAAAACGGAGTTCGGATGAATTAGTTATGGCTGAAACAAGAATTCGGCCCTGTCAGTATCAGTTTCATATAGTGAGTGCACTCATTGTAGGGTAGAACCCTAGTGGCTCGATCTTTCATGAAAGGAGCGGATCCCGCGAAGAACATGAGGGGAAACACGAGAGAATCACTCAAACCAACAAGAACGATCACACATATGCTAGATCCTTGAACGCAAAGGGAGATAGATGATCCACGATCAACAAAGGACGATACAAGAGGTAACCGGTTGTTCTCCGTGAGGAGGTCTTGAATCCACAAGGGGATCTTCCCATAAAGGGGTCTTGAATCCAAGGTGGATCTTCTATGAAGAGGGGCCGCGTTCTCTCTCAAGGAGTAGATCCTATATGGATGAGCGAAGCTCTATCTCACAAATGAGCTAACACAACGCTAACCCTCAAATGGAGGAGGGGGAGGAGTATATATAGTTTAAGCCACGAAGGGGTAAGTGAGGGGAGAAGGGGTACAGGGGCCTCAGCCCAAGTCATGCGCGCGGGCATGGTCCGGATGATCTGGATGGGGTCCCGGATGATTCAGGCGTCGGGGATCCGGATGATCCGGGTGGCCATCCGGATGATCCGGCTTCGTCGAGCAGGCTTCGGGTGTCTTCGGGCACATTAGCCAGATCGTCTGGTTGGTCGTCCGGATCGTCCGGGCTCGGTCCGGATCGTCCGGCCGGGGTCCGGATGATCCGGGCAAGTCCCGTCTTGTCCGTTCTTCTTCTTCCTTCTCCTCTTCTATGCTTGGCCTTGGTCCTTTGGTTCTCCATGGTCATCTCGGATGTACCTGGGTATATGCAAGGTCCATGCATTAGGTAGTAGCCATGTCTCATATGTGGAAAGTGATGGTTCGAAGAGGAGCGAGTTCACCTTGTGTCCAATGGCGTATGGTCGAGGTCTCATCGTATGTCCTCTTGGGGATTGGAGAGTAGTCGGAGTGTACATGGGGATGAATGTGGGATGCTCCGCATCATCTCCCCCCTGGGAAAGATCCGACTTCGGATCGTGATCCTCATCACCATAGAAATAGTTGTCGTGGACGGACTTGTAGTTGGACGGAGTTGAAGGCATGGCACAATCCAAGTACTCCAAGATGTCTCTGGTATGTGGCACATGCAAACTAAGCAAACACAAAGTACACTTGGAAATACAATGGTTAGCGCACACAAAGTGTCCATCAAAGAAGAATGAGTCCGTTCGGCAAGATTGTTCATGACAAAACGCATAAAGCTTATTAATATGATATAGAATGATATGCAAAGCATTCATGGGAGCAAAAGCATTCATTGTGCACGCAAATGTATTGTGAATATGATCAATGCAACCACGGTGCAAAGTGATGTCATAGTGAGACGGTTTATCAATAGCATGAATATGGCAATTGATGCTCAATATGAATAAGTTATCATGCAATTGATGGTAGGCAATATGATCATGATGTATGAATATGCCATCAAGAAAGATCACAACAAATTTGCTAAGAAAGTGCACAAGCTCATATATCATGGATGACATGGGAATAGAAGATGCAACAAGGAAATCATAATGTGAGTAAATCCATGCATAAGATGAAAATTTGTCATGTGTATGATATGTCCATCGAGCATGACATGTGTGAGCACAATCAACAAATAAGGAGGTGTTGGTGTACCAATGCTCGATGTTGTGGCATGAGTGGAGGTTCGAAGGTGCATCCAATAAGTTCGAGCGCTCCTCAATGTGAAGGTCCATAGAGCCAATCTCTAATGTCGGTCCTCCATCCAATATGTGCAACATGTAGACAAGAAGAAGGAAACAACAATGAAAGAATGACCCATCCAATATGCATATGTGAGGATGGCTCAAAGGGAAGGAAGTCACCTTTATGAGGATGTCAAAAATGTTGGTGTTGCGCATCATGTACACCTTAACGTGACCAAGTTGTTTCATGATGGAAATGCCTTGAGAATCCTTCAAAATTGAAGAACATGACAAACAATTGGGAAAACAAATGAGGTTAGCAGGAATGCAAAACCTATCATTCGAGTGGTGAGATACCCAACAAGTGTTTTCATCATTCTTATCATAAGAAAGGACAAGGGAGCATTGCATAGTATGGAGGCATATGATGCGAGAACAACCAAATAGAATAGGCTCAATCAAACACGCATGCATCACAAGTAATATGTCCAAGTCTCCAAGATCAATAGATGCAACAATTGGAGGCAGGTGACAAGGAACAAGATATATCATGTGAGAGGCATAAACATATATGTCATCAACCCAAGAAAGCGAGTAATAGTGGAACATGGGTGATGCAACAAAGCAAGCAATCATAGTGGTTAAGTCAAGCAAGCTAGTAGTGCGAAGATGCAACATACTAGAAGGAATCATGTCAAGCATGTCATGTGTGCAAATGGTGGTCATGAATAATGCACAAGACATATCACAAGCATGAAGGCAAGATATGAGCAAAATATCATCAATGTATTGGCGAGAGGCCATATGTAAATAGCAATGGGACATCATGAGTCTCCCAACACAACAAGCATCAATAGCATGAGGCACATGGTAAACATGGCAATAGCAACAAGGATCTCCACCAAGCATGCAAATACACATAGGAGTAGCATAATGGTGAATCATGGGTAGATGCAAGAAAGGGTCACAATTGCATGGCAAAATCATATAAAGATGCATAACATGCAAAGTGAATAAGATACAATGGGCATAATGTAACACGTGATATATAGCGCATAGCTGTGTGAGAACCAAGTAGAAGAGATGCCCGTAGTCCTTAGGCAAAAGGAACGGTGGTAAGGATAGTCCACGGGATCCCAAATCGTCATTGCTCTCAAGAGCTCGTTTCGTCAACTCTTGGGATTGAGAGGTTGAGGAGTATACGTGAGTACCTACACAAAACAAAGACAAAGGGAAAATTGTGTGTGCGTGGTATATGTACACATCATCCATCATGATGCGCACGTGCAAGTGTTGGTTAGGACAAAATAGCCAATGCTCAAATAAATGAGATGTGTGATATAGAAACATGTCATCCATCATGATAGGTTTGTTGTTATGTATAGAATAATGGAGACTCAAATTGTGTAATGCATCACAAGAAATATGTAGAGCCTTGTTATTCATGGAATGCATATGGTGTAAGAAATTATGAGAATCATGCAAAGTATGGAATGCATCAAAATCTCCTAATATGTATGAGGAAACCATGGGGGTCTCCTCATGAGAATTAATGGAAACATCACATGGATAATATTGACAGCATCGAAAACAAAGCATATTTGGAACAATGTGATCGTTGCATGGCATAGTAGATGAATTGTGCAAAGCATGTAGAGGAAGCATGGCAATATCATCACATGAAAAACAAAAGCCAATGAGAATCATCTCGTCATCTATGCCATAAGTGCAAATGGGATTTATTTTAATGGGGCATGCATAGTCACTATGTTGAGATTGAAACGATGCAATATGGGAGATCTCATTCATAGCATATGACAAGTTCAGCGGATAGTCAAACATGATGTGACCAATAGAATTTTCAGATGATATCCTATGGAGCATAGCATCACAACTAGGCAACTCAACATGCTCATCATCATATTCATCATAAATAGGTAATCATAACATGAAGAAGTCACACTAGCATGAAGCATGGGAATAGGTGTGTCAACATCATGCAAGCAATCATTGGTGGGATAGTCCGCTAGTGGGACAAGAGAAGCATCACCTATGTTACCTTTGGAGCATCGCTCATGTGTTGTAGGTGAGGTGTCGAAGAATAAGTCGTGATCATCTTCATCTTGATGGAACCATGTGGGGGGTGCATCATCGTCCACCATGGCCATAGTTCTCTCCATTGGAGGTATGGACTCATATTTTGGGGGCTATTTTTGTAGGTATTTTCGGATTAGGACGAAAAACAACAAAATCAAGCTAGAAAACGAAGAGGGGAGGCTCCGAAATCATGATCAACATAGCCCTGATAACAAGATGATGTAGGGTGGAACCCTAGATGGCTGATCTTTCACGAAAGGAGGAGATCCCGACTAAGAACACGAAGAACAAGGGGAAGAACGGAGAGAAATCACAAGGGGAAACAGTCAAGAACAAGTCCAATCACACATCCACTAGACAATCAAATACACAAGATCCACAAGGTACATGAACAACAAAGGGAAAGATACAAAGGTTCATGTCCATGAGGAGGTCTTGAATCCATGAGGGGATCTTCCCGTGAGGGGTCTTGAATCCAAGGTGGATCTTCTCCGAAGAGGGGCCGCGGTGGTGTAGGGTAGGAACCATAACTGGTCGATCTTTCACGAAAGGAGCGGATCCCGCGATGAACACAAAGAACACGTGGAGGGAAATGAGGGAAAACACGTGGAAAACACAAGAGAACACTCAAACCAACAAGTATGATCACACATGCACTAGATCCATGAACACAAAGGAAGATATAAGATCCACGGTCAACTCGGGACGATACAAAGGTAGTCGGTCTTCTCCGCAAGGAAGTCTTGAGGTTATTCCCGTAAAGGGGTCTTGAAGCCGCTTGGGGGATCTTCTCCACAGGAGGCGCAATCTCCGAGGAGAAGGTAACCAAGTGGATGAGCAATGCTCTCACACGAAATATGAGCTAATCCTTTGCTAACCCTAACTAGGAGGAGGTGGAAGAGTATATATAGTCTTAGTGCAAAAGGGGGTGAAGTGGGGGGTACATGGGCCTTGGGCCTGAATCTTGTGCATAGACATGTATCGGACATCTGCTCGTGGCCGGTCGTCCGGTGGTTCACGGGCGGCCGGACATCCGGTAAGTGTCGGTCGTCCGCTCATTTTGGCTCGGGCACTGAAGTGACGGATTTCTGGGCTGGCCCGATCGTCCAGTCACCGGACGTCCGGAGGCATCGGACGTCCGCTCATTTGGCTCGGGTGCAGGGCCACTGGTCGTCCGGTCTGGACTGGACATCCGCTCACTGGGGCTCGGCTGGGGCTTCAGGCGCCGGACGTCCGGTCCCGGCTGCTCGTCCGGTGGCTGGGACTTTTCCTGCAGCTTTCCTTCTTCTCCGTCTTCACGTCCATCTTCCTCTTATTCTTCTCCTTGCTCCTTAGCTTCTCCATGATACCTGAGTATGCACAATGTGTCCATATGAGGTAGTATCCATATCTCATGTGCTTCGAAGTGGAAATGTGAGAGGAGAGATGTCACCTCGGTTTCAAGAGCTCCTGCACGTGCTCGTGTCATGGGTCCAAGTGGTGTCGTAGGAGATGTAGTTGGGTCCATGGGGATGACCTTGGGATGCTCCGCATCATCTCCCCTCTCTTGGGGAAGATCCGTCCTCGGATCAAATTCTTCAGCACCATGGTAGGGAGAGAGATCTTTGACGTTGAAGATGTCGCTCATGGAGTACTTGTCGTGTGGAATGTCGATCTTCTATGCTTTGTCGTTGTAGCGTGCAAGGACCTTGAAGGGTCCGTCCGCTCGTGGTCGAAGTTTGGACTTGCGTTCTTGGGGAAAGCGGTCCTTGTGGAGGTGTAGCCACACGAGATTGCCAATGTCGAAGACCATGGGGTGCTTGTTGATGTTGAGTTTGGTCGCAAGTCGTTGTACTTGGCGCTCGATAGTATGTCTTGTATCTTCATGCACCTTCTTGAGATGGGTCACACATGCACTTGCGTCCAAATTGATGTGCTCTTGGAGTGGTAGGGGAAGGATGTCCAATGGTGACAATGGTTTGAATCCATAGACGACCTCGAAGGGGGACTTGCCGGTTGTTGAGTGTCTTGCTCGGTTGTAGGCTAACTCGGCGATAGGTAGGTGATACGTCTCCAACATATCTATAATTTTTATTGTTCCATGCTATATTATATCCTTTTTTGGACATTATTGGGATTTATTATACACTTTTATATTTTTTTGGGACTAACCTGTTAACCGGAGGCCCAGCCCAGAGTTGCTCTTTTTTTGCCTATTTTAGGGTTTCCGAGAAAAAGAATATCAAACGGAGTCCAAACGTAATGAAACCTTCGGGAACGTGATTTTCGGAACGACATTGATCCAGAGGACTTGGACCCTACGTCAAGACATCAACCAGGAAGGCACGAGGGGAGGGGGGCGCGCCTA
>NC_057794.1:174428803-174455353 GCF_018294505.1 Triticum aestivum | reverse complement strand
GCCCTCCACCCTCGCGGGGCCCACGTTGCTCCACCGACGTACTCCTTCCTCCTATATATAACTACGTACCCCCAAACTACCAAATACAGAGCCAAAACCCTAATTCCACCGCCATAACTTTTTGTATCCATGAGATCCCATCTTGGGGCCTTTTCTAGAGCTCCGCCGGAGGGGGCATCGATCACGGAGGGCTTCTACATCAACACCATAGCCTCTCCGATGAAGTGTGAGTAGTTTACTTCAGACCTTTGGGTCCATAGTTATTAGCTAGATGGATTCTTCTCTCTTTTTTGATATCAATACAAGGTTCTCCCCCTCTCTTGTGGAGATCTATTCGATGAAATCTTCTTTTGTGGTGTGTTTGTTGAGACCGATGAATTGTGGGTTTATTATCAAGTTTATCTATGAAAAATATTTGAATCTTCTCTGAATTCTTTTATGTATGATTGGTTATCTTTGCAAGTCTCTTCGAATTATCAGTTTGGTTTGGCCTACTAGATTGATCTTTCTTGCAATGGGAGAAGTGCTTAGCTTTGGGTTCAATCTTGTGGTGTCCTTTCCCAGTGACAGTAGGGGCAGCAAGGCACGTATTGTATTGTCGCCATTGAGGATAACAAGATGGAGTTTATTTCATATTGCATGAGTTTATCCCTCTACATCATGTCATCTTGCTTAAAGCGTTACTTTGTTCTCTTGAACTTAATACTCTAGATGCATGCTGGATAGCGGTCTATGTGTGGAGTAATAGTAGTAGATGCAGGCAGGAGTTGGTCTACTTGTCTCGGACGTGATGCCTATACACATGATCATACCTAGATATTCTCATAACTATGCTCAATTCTGTCAATTGCTCAATAGTAATTTGTTCACCCACCGTAATACTTATGCTCTCAAGAGAAGCCACTAGTGAAACCTATGGCCCCTGGGTCTATTCTCCATCATATTAATCTTCCAATACTTAGTTATTTATTTTTCCTTTTATTTTACTTTGCATCTTTATTCCTCTTTATCATAAAAATACCAAAAATATCATCTTATCATATCTATCAGATCTCACTCTCGTAAGTGACCGTGAAGGTATTGACAACCCCTTTATTGTGTTGGTTGCAAGGAGTTTATTTGTTTGTGTAGGTGCGAGGGACTCGTGTGTGGCCTCCTACTGGATTGATACCTTGGTTCTCAAAAACTGAGGGAAATACTTACGCTACTTTGCTGCATCACCCTTTCCTCTTCAAGGGAAAACCAACGCAGTGCTCAAGAGGTAGCAAGAAGGATTTCTAGCGCCGTTGCCGGGAAGTCTACGCAAAAGTAAACATACCAGGTACCCATCACAAACCCTTATCTCCGGCATTACATTATTTTCCATTTGCCTCTTATTTTCCTCTCCCCCACTTCACCCTTGCCGTTTTATTCGCCATCTCTCTCCGTCCTCCTTCTCTTTCTCTATTTGCCTCTTTTTGCCCATCTCTTGTTTGCTTGTGTGTTGGATTGCTTGCTTGTCACGATGGCTCAAGATAATACCAAATTGTGTGACTTTACTAATACCAAAAACAATGATTTTATTAGCACTCCGATTGCTCCTCTTACCGATGCTGAATCTTGTGAATAATACTGCTTTGCTGAATCTTGTCATGAAAGATCCGTTTTCCGACCTTCCTAGTGAAGATGCCGCTACCCATCTAAACAACTTTGTTGATTTGTGTGATATGCAAAAGAAGAAAGATGTGGACAATGATACTGTTAAATTGAAGCTATTTCCTTTTTTGCTTAGAGATCGTACTAAAGCTTGGTTTTCGTCTTTGCCTAAAAATAGTATTGATTCGTGGAATAAGTGCAAAGATGCTTTTATCTCTAAATATTTTCCTCCCACTATGATCATCTCTCTTAGAAACAATATCATGTATTTTAAGCAACTTGATCATGAACATGTTGCACAAGCTTGGTAGAGGATGAAACTAATGATACGTAATTGCCCTACACATGGTTTGAATTTGTGGATGATTATACAAAAATTTTATGCCGGATTGAATTTTGCTTCTAGAAATCTTTTAGATTCAGCCGCTGGAGGCACTTTTATGGAAATCACTTTAGGAGAAGCTACTAAAATCCTTGATAATATTATGGTTAATTATTCTCAATGGCACAATGAAAGATCCACTAATAAGAAAGTGCATGCGATAGAAGAAACTAATGTTTTGAGTGGAAAGATGGATGAACTTATGAAATTATTTGCTAATAAAAGTATTTCTTCTGATCCTAATGATATGCCTTTGTCTACTTTAATTGAGAATAATAATGAATCTATGGATGTGAATTTTGTTGGTAGGAATAATTTTGGTAACAACGCGTATAGAGGAAACTTTAATCCTAGGCCGTATCCTAGTAATTCCTTTCATAATTATGGTAATTCCTACAACAATTCTTATGGAAATTTTCATAAGATACCCTCTGATTTTGAATCTAATATTAAAGAATTTATTACTTCACAAAAGAATTTCAATGCTTTGATTGAAGAAAAATTGCTCAAGATAGATGAATTGGCTAGGAACATTGATAGAATTTCTCTTGATGTTGATTCTTTGAAACTAGATCTATTCCACCTAAGCATGGTATCAATGAGTCTCTTAAATCCATGAGAATTTCCATTGATGAGTGCAAAGAAAGAACCGCTAGGATGCATGCTAAGAAAGATTGCTTTATAAAAGCGTGTTCTTCTAGTTTCCATGATAATAAAGGTGAAGATCTAAAAGTTATTGATGTGTCCCCTATTAAATCTTTGTTTTGCAATATGAATCTTGATAATGATGGGACTGAATACGATCCACCTTTACCTAGAAGGCGTTCCAAAAATTCGGAGTCTTTAGATCTTGATGCTAAAATTTCTAAAAGTGGGATTGAAGCGGTCAAAACTTTAAATATCAATGAACCCACTATTTTGGATCTCAAGGAATTTAATTATGATAATTGCTCTTTGATAGATTGTATTTCCTTGTTGCAATCCATGCTAAACTCTCCTCATTCTTATAATCAAAATAAATCCTTTAGCAAACATATCGTTGATGCTTTGATGCAATCTTATGAAGAAAAACTTGAGTTGGAAGTTTCTATCCCTAGAAAACTTTATGATAAGTGGGAACCTACTATTAAAATTAAAATTAAAGATCATGAATGCTATGCTTTGTGTGATTTGGGTGCTAGTGTTTCCACGATTCCAAAAACTTTGTGTGCTTTGCTAGGTTTCCGTGATTTTGATGATTGCTCTTTAAACTTGCATCTTGCGGATTAAACTATTAAGAAACCTATGGGAAGAATTAATGATGTTCTTATTGTTGCAAATAGGAATTATGTGCCCGTAGATTTTTTGTTCTTGATATAGATTGCAATCCTTCATGTCCTATTATTCTTGGTAGACCTTTCCTTAGAACGATTGGTGCAATTATTGATATGAAGGAAGGGAATATTAGATTCCAATTTCCGTTAAGGAAAGGCATGGAACACTTCAATAGAAAGAAAATTAAATTACCATATGAATCTATTATGAGAGCCACTTATGGATTGCCTACCAAAGATGGCAACACCTAGATCTATCCTTGCTTTTATGCCTAGCTAGGGGTGTTAAACGATAGCTGATGAGGACATCAATACCATTGTTACACCCACAACACCTGCTGCTATACATACTGGACCATTTACTAGAGCTCGCACACGCCAATTGAATTAGCAGGTACTTTCGTTTCTTGGTAACGATTATAATGTTCATGAGAATATGATGCTGCCTAAATTGGATACATTTGTTTTGCTTACAAATGAAGGGCCTATCTTGGACAAGAAAGATGAACCTTGGAACAAGTTCAAGCATGGAGATGATGGCATGCAGAAGGGGATCCAGAACGGAGTTACAAGTGATGATTTCAGGACTTTGAAGCCACCATAAGGAGTGCATGAAGCCTTGGACGAAATATACAAGATGCCAATTCATAAATTTCGTCCAGAGGCTATTTTAGGGGCTGCGTCACCTTATTATTGGGACAGGCCCATGTATTTTCGAAATACTTATGTATAGGCTGTTTTTAGAGTCCGTATGTGTGGGGAAACTAGAGTTAGGGTTGGTTTCGGACCCCTCCTCCAAGGGCCACAAAATCCCCCCTCTTCCTCCATATATACAGCCCTTAGGGCGTCGTTTAGACTTTGGAGTTTTGTTTAGATTAAAAGTTTGCCATAGCTGCAACTTCGCTTACTTCGTTTGTGTCCAACGACCAGACCAAGACGTCACAGAACCCCACCTTCATCAATAAAGCTTTCATCTTATATTCGCAATATCCAGATTGCAATCTCAGTTTCTTGCTTGTTCTTCGTTTGCTCGCAGGAAACAGACCCTCGTGGTCAGGTTGATCATGCTCCGGCATGGTCAATAAGCCCTCGGAAGTTGGTTTAGCGATTGCTAAGGCGCGACGTCTCGCACGTTCGTAGTCGGATCGTCAAGGTCGACTCCCACATAAATGATAGCCACCATCTCATCGAAACATCGGGACACCTTTGCCTCTATCAAGTGGTATCAGATTTTCAGGTTGCTCAGTGAGATTTTATAGTTTTTCATAGTTTAGATCGAGTCTGTTCTTCATACCTACAGTCCACCAAAAAGAAACCCAAAAAAATTAGGGTTAGTTCATCATATCCGAACCAATCTGAGCCTTTGCATAGTCTTTTTAGAGTTTTGCTTTGTTGAATTTGTGGTTGCATCGTCGTGTCGAGTTGCTCGTCTTAGCGTCTAGTCCCTTAGAGTTTTGAGTTCTGTTCACAGGTTGTCACGCCGCCGCCGCACCATCATCATCATCATTGCCCTATACCACTACCCCACCATATACATCACCGCTTCCATAGACAACGACCAATCCGAGTCCGCATATACCATCGCCATATACCACCACCAGTCTGAGTTCCACCAGATTCATCGCCGCCAATAGTCTGAGTTCCACAAGATTTATCTCCGCCACCAGTCCTAGTCCGAGTCCAGTATTTGTTGCTTTGTTTTTGAGTTCCAGATCACGCGATACTTTGAGTTGTGACAGAGTAGGACTCCTGAGATTTCATGCTACCCGCAGAAGAAAAATAGTTCCAAACTCAAAAAAAACTAAGTCTGGAAAATTCTGGCTAGGCAGTTTTTAGACCATTTGTAGACTTTTTCGAAAAAAAATTGTTGCGGAGCAAAAAAAAGTGCAAAAAAATAAGTGAAAAAAAAGAAAAAAAATCAGAGAGTGCTCCTTCCTTGTTTACGTGCAACACCGTGATTTTGTTAGTGTTCTAGGCTCGCGTCTCTAGCACGGTCTAGCCTAGGACCAGCACAATACCGTCATTGAGCGTTTATTCAACATTGCATCTCTGAATTGATTATTGTTGATCCTTTTTACTACCATATTATAAGCCTTCCTAGCTCCACATACATCTATGTCGTGCGTTTGACTCTCCCAAGTAATTGCTCTATCCAAGCTTTGAGAGTTTTGACTACGACGGTTGCCGATCACCGCCTGCTGCTGGGTAAGAACTGGTAAGAATTTGAGATTTGCTTGACGGATTTGTGACATCCACCACCACCTCTTGTTAGTAGTCTGTAGGATCATATTCTTGTGTGTTTCTATTGCTTCTAACCATGGCAGGATCACAAGCCGACGAGACTGACTGGGAGAACATGATGAATAAGGAGTTGCATGATAAATTTTAGCAAATGATGAGTGGAGAGGTGCAAGATGTGCTAAACAGATTTGAAGAGGCCATGGAGAAGATAGATGGCATGGAGAAGACGTTCGAAACAAAGCTCGATTACAAGTTTAATGAATTGCTCGCGCGTCTTCCACCACCACCACCGGCTGCCCCTAACTCCAACAACAACAACAACAACAAAAACAACAACAACAACAACAACAACGCCACTTTCCAAATCAAGTGGAACGAGCACAGCGCATTCCCATTGACCCTGGGCAAACTTCTGGTGCCGCTGTTGATGCTTCTGCCGCTCCTGCTGCTACTGCAGAGGTGGAGGACCATTACGAGGATGAGGTTGACCAAAATCAGAACTACGTGCAACCACCAGCACCACCACTACCATGTCGTCCTCATGCATATCATCGCAATGGTAGGGCTGCACCACCACCTGAGGTACATGACCATCTTCCTAAACTAAAATTGAATATTTCACCATTTGAGGATAGATATGCTCCTGATATATATCTTACTTGGGAGTTAGAAACTGAACAACGATTTACATGTTTACAATATCCTGAGGGGAGACGTGTTCCTGCTGCTATTTGTGCTTTCACTAGCTTTGCATGTGTTTGGTGGTCTGAACATTGTAGATTATATCCTATTCCAACTACTTGGGCTGCTTTGAAAACTGCTATGCGTACTCGTTGGGTTCCACCATATTATCAACGTGAATTACTTCAAAAATTGCAGCGTTTAAGACAAGGAAAAAATTCCGTAGAAGAATATTATCAGGAATTACAAACTGGCATGATTAGATGTGGTATTGTTGAGGAGAATGAAGCTATGCTTGCATGTTTTATGTGTGGATTGAATAGAGAGATTCATACCATTCTAGAGTATAAGGTGTATACTAATATCACTCGTTTATTCCATCTTGCTTGTAAAATTGAACGTGAAGTGCAGGATCGACAGGCATTGGCGCGAACTAACTTTTCTGCAGGTCGATCTTCATCATGGACACCACGTGCATCCTCTACTTCCACTCCACCAGCACCTCCATCAGGTGCCACCTCCAGCCGTGATACAAGAAAGCAGGCACAACCACCACTATCTGCCAAGAGCACACCTGCCGGACCTGCGCAGAGCTCTTCTTCTTCCATGGCAACAACAAGGCACACAAGTGATATTATTTGTCGTCGTTGTAAGGGAAGAGGACATTTTGCGAGAGAATGCCAATCTCAGCGTGTGATGATTGCTACTAAGGATGGTGGGTATGAGTCTGCTAGTGACTATGATGAGGAGACTTTGGCTCTTATTACACATGAAGAACACGGTGGAGATTATTCTGATCATGAGACGCAATACATGGCTGCTAAAGATGCTGACAGGTATGAATGTTTAGTTGCTCAACGTGTTTTGAGTGTGCAGGTTACACAAGCTGAGCAAAATCAAAGGCATAATTTGTTCCATACAAAGGGAGTTGTGAAGGAACATTCTGTTCGCGTCATCATAGATGGAGGGAGCTGCAATAACTTGGCTAGCATGGAGATGGTGGAGAAGTTATCTCTCACCACAAGACCACATCCACATCCTTACTACATCCAATGGTTCAACAACAGCGGCAAGGTTAAGGTAACACATACTGTTCGTGTGCATTTTAGTATCTCTACATATGCTGATTATGTTGATTGTGACGTGGTACCTATGTAAGCATGTTCCTTATTACTTGATAGACCATGGCATTTGATAAATATTCTGTACACCATGGTAGAAACAATCAATATACTCTTGTTCATAAGGATAAAAATATTACTTTGCTTCCTATGACTCCTGAATCCATTTTGAAAGATGATATTAATAGAGCTAATAAAGCAAAACACGAGAAAAATAAGAGTGAATATTAGATTGTGGCAAAAGAATTTGAGCAACAAATGAAACCTAATAATAAACCATCTAGTGTTGCTTCTGAAATTAAATTGAAAAGTGCATGTTTACTTGCCACAAAATCTGATATTGATGAGCTAGATTTTAGCAAATCTGTTTGCTATGCTTTTGTGTGCAAAGAGGCATTATTTTCATTCGAGGATGCGCCTTCCTCTTTGCCTCCTGTTGTCACTAACATTTTGCAGGAGTTCGTTGACGTCTTTCCACAAGACGTGACACCGGGATTACCACCTATTCGAGGGATTGAGCATCAAATTGACTTAATTCCCGGTGCATCATTACCCAACCGTGCACCATACCGTACCAATCCAGAGGAGATGAAGGAGATTATGCGTCAAGTACAAGAACTGCTCGACAAAGGTTATATACGCGAATCCCTTAGTCCTTGTGTTGTTCCTATCATTTAAGTGCCGAAAAAGGATGGTACATCGCGTATGTGCGTTGATTGTAGAGGCATTAATAATATTACTATTCATTATCGCCATCCTATTCCTAGGCTAGATGATATGCTTGATGAATTGAGTGGCTCTACAATATTCTCCAAAGTTGATTTGCATAGTGGATACCATCAAATTCTTTTGGGGTTTATTTCATATTGCATGAGTTTATCCCTCTACATCATGTCATCTTGCTTAAAGCGTTACTCTGTTCTCTTGAACTTAATACTCTAGATGCATGCTAGATAGCGGTCGATGTGTGGAGTACTAGTAGTAGATGCAGGCAGGAGTCAGTCTACTTGTCTTGGACGTGATGCCTATATACATGATCACCTAGATATTCTCATAACTATGCTCAATTATGTCAATTGCTCAACAGTAATTTGTTCACCCACCGTAATACTTATGCTCTCGAGAGAAGCCACTAGTGAAACCTATGGCCCCCGGGTCTATTCTCCATCATATTAATCTTCCAATACTTAGTTATTTATTTTGCCTTTTATTTTACTTTGCATCTTTATTTGTCTTTATCATAAAAATAACAAAAATATTATCTTATCATATCTATCAGATCTCACTCTCATAAGTGACCGTGAAGGGATTGACAACCCCTTTATTGCGTTGGTTGCGAGGAGTTTATTTGTTTGTGTATGTGCGAGGGACTCGTGCGTGGCCTCCTACTGGATTGATACCTTGGTTCTCAAAAACTGAGGGAAATACTTACGCTACTTTGCTGCATCACCCTTTCCTCTTCAAGGGAAAACCAACGCAGTGCTCAAGAGGTAGTACTAGGCACTCCTCCCACTCCTTGATGTTCTTCTTGATGAGTACGCGAAGTAGAGTGGAGAGTGTGCGGTTGGCCACCTCTGTTTGGCCGTCGGTTTGTGGATGATATGTCATGGAGAAGAGTAGCTTGATTCCGAGCTTGGCACATAGGGTCTTCCAAAAGTAGCTAAGGATCTTGACGTCGTGGTCCGAGACGATCGACTTTGGCACTCCATGTAGACGCAATATTTCCCTACAAAAGAGATTAGCAACACTAGAGGAAGAGTGTGAGAGGTGTTAGTTTGTGGTTCATTGTCCTTGCACAAAAGGACGTAGTGTAGGACACTAGATGGGTTCTCACACACTCCTCTTATCTCACTTTTAGTGGCAAATAGGACTAAGTTCTTCTTTTCGCTCATCTGGAGGCGCTCGATTTGGGCTTCTGGCGCTCACTCTCTTTTTGGTGGCTCGCTCTCTCACTATTATCTCCATGTTGGGTGGCTTGCTTGTTGGCGACAACTTGGCTTGGAGACATGGGATAAAGTGCGTACTCCTTTCCCTTCATCTTGAAGATGTAGTGGTTCGTTCGGCCGTTGTGGATGATTCCTCTATCAAATTGCCATGGGCGTCCAAGGAGGAGGTGGCAAACGGTCATTGGAACGACGTCGCACTCCAAAGTGTCTTCATAGGCACCAATTTTGAAGGAGACTTGTACTCGATGCTCGACTTGGATAGTGCCGAAGTCGCTAAGCCATTGCACTTTGTATGGGTGTGGGTGCTTCGTCTTGGGCAATTGGAGCTTGGAGCAAAGTTCTTCACTTGCGAGACTATGACAACTCCATCCATCGATGATGACCTTGATGTATCTTCCATTGATGCCGGCCTTGGTGTGAAAGATATGGCATCTTTGGTCTTCTTCCTTGTGATGTTGGAGAGTCAAGACCTTGCAGACATCAAGAGTGGGACTTGAATCTTCATCGCAAAAGACTTGTCCCTCTTCATCGTGCACTTGCCGGTGCATGGCGACTTGCTCAAGAGCGTCCATTTCACCTTCACTCATCGAGTCATACGTGCCGTCATCATTGAGGATCATGGTCCACTTGTTGTTACACTCGTAGGACTTGTGGCCTCGGCCTCCGCATGTGAAGCATTTGAAGGAACTCGTCTTGACGGTCTCATCGGTTGGAGTGGGTGATGATGAAGCTGTCAGCTTGAAGTTGCTTGTAGTAGGAGAATGACTTGGAGTTGACGAAGCTTTCTTGGAACTCGACTTGTCGATGTTGCTTGTAGAAGGCTTGGTAGATGGTGTTGGAGTCATTGAAGCTTGGGTGTTAGAGAAGCCATATGACTTGGATGAGAACTTGGCATACTTGAAATCGTCTTGCACTTGACGTTCCGCTTTTGTAGCTTGATGCACTAGCTCGATCAGGTTCGAGTATGGTTGGAATTCGGCGATCTTCTTGATAGGATGGTTGAGTCCATTCAAGAAACGTTCCATAGTTTGCTCATCGTCTTCCGTGACATTGGCTCATATCATGGCAATCTCCATCTCCTTGTAGTACTCTTCAACGCTCTTGGTTCCTTGCTTGAGTAGTTGTAGTTTCTTGAAGAGGTCATAGATGTCGTAGGTAGGCACAAAGCATGCTCTCATGACATCCTTCATTTGCGCCCAAGTAGTGATGGCTAGTTCACCTCTTGCCTCTCGGCGCTCGATAACTTGTTCCCACCAAATGAGGACATAGTCTTGGAACTCAAGGGATGCCATTGCGATCTTCTTCTCTTCTTCAAAGTTGTGCAAATGGAAGATTTTGTCGACCTTCAATGCCCATGAATGGTATTCTTCGGGATCATTGCTTTCATTGAACTTGGGCATTGTGAACTTTATCTTGCCGTAGCGTTGCTCTTCATTATGTTGGGGTCGAGGATGATGACGTCCATTTTGTTGATGATTTCCCAACTCGTGTTTCTCTTGGTGAGGAGGGTTGTCAACCTCATGTTGCTCTTGTCGTGGAGGATTTCCATTGTAGTCATGCTCTTGATGAACTTGATGTTTTTGGCGATCTTGTGGAGGAGCTTGTTGAACTCGAGGAGGAACTTGATGATGCACGCGAGCTTGAAATCTTCATTCGTGAGCTTCTTCGCGAAGTGCTTGTTCATGTTCACGAGCTTGTCGGCCTCGGTTGGCTATTGCTCGACTTGAATCTTGGAGGGCACGTTGCACCGCAAGTGCTTGAGCTTCACGGAGTTGTTGTTCTTGGCGTTGTGCCTTGGCACCTTGTGCATCTTGGTGTAGACGCGCACGCTCTTCCTCTTCATGTTGGCGTTGTCGTTGCCGTTCTCGTGCTAGCGCAAAAGCCTCTTGGGTTTGACGTTGTCGGCGCTCTTGAGATTTGGTGTCTCATAGAGGATTGAGGCTTTCTTGCCTATCATTGCGAGCAGCACGGCGATGAGTGTTTGATGTTGGTGTACTTGAGCCGGAGAGGGTGAAGTCGGAGTGTCGACTTGAGCGGCTCCTTCTTGATGAAGATGAAGTGGAAGAAGAGCGGTTGAGAAACAAAGCATGAATCTCGTCCATTCTTGTGTCGTTCTCTTGCTTGTGATCGTCGTGATTGTGGTTGAAGTAGTCCCTTGTACGTTGCTCGGAAAGTCGCAAGTCGGTGGCGAGGTTGTTGATGCGTTCACTCATTGCTTGTTGATCTTGATGCAAAGCACGGTGTGCACCAAAGAGGTGGCTCTTGGTGATGTAGGAGTTCATGTCGTCGTCGTTCTCAATGAAGAGTGGGTTGGTAGAAGTACTTGGCCTATCCATCATTCCAAGATAAAAAATGTGAGTGGTAGAAAGAGAAGAACAAATACCAAATGTACCTTAACCGAAGTTGAAAGTGGATCAATGATCACACCAATGTGGACAAGGAAATAGCACAATTGGTACCAATTCTTGTCGGTTTCTCACACCTACACAAGTAAAAGCTTACGGTGGAGCTTGGTTAGGATGGTGGCACAAAATTTGATGCAATTGCAAGTGAGCTTCAATAATGTTGGAAAAGATTCGCAAGATTGCAATGCAACAAGTAGACTAAGCAATGTAATGTACATGGAAACACACACACAAAGAGATAAGTGCGGTTGGGCAACCAAGGTTGAGCCAAAATGTGGATTCCACAAAAATGCTCTTGTTGCACAACACTAGAGAGACGCTAGCACGATTGCACAATATGCAGATACAAAGACTTGTGCACCACCTACTAAGCAAAAAAGCAACGACTTCTATCCCAAGTGTGCTCTATGCAAGGTGTTTCTATGATATGATCCAAGATGATCTAATATGACAATCTTAATGTTGTATGATGCTATGGTTCTTGCTTAAAAGCTCTTTTCTTATCTTTCCCTTTTTCTTAAAAGCTTGTTCGGCTCTTTGATGTTTGAGCACTTTTCTCATGCAATGCTTGACGAACCAAGAGAGCAATTGTGTATGCAATGACAACCTTGTGACACAAGAATTGATACCAAGAGATGATACCAAGATATGCAACAATGATGTATGAATGCTATGGGAAGTATGATCACTAATGTGCACAAGTCTCGTTGCCGGCAATACTCAATGGCTAGTCTTGATGGGTAAGCAACTCAAAGAAGTAAGGCTATGATGGCTATCAATGTAATGGCAAGAGTGATATGTCCAATACCAAGGTGAGGTTACTGTTTCTTGCGGACGGTATGGTGTCAAAATGGTGGCACGAATACCAAGATGTAGTCGAGGTGGCCGGCAATACCAGGTTGAGGGGCAGTGATGTCGATGTCGAACCGTACCTAGATAGCCGAAACACAAAAGGATACGGAACCGCAACTCAAATTCTCAAAGCTCGAAGTGGCAACACGTGTTGGAGTGCGAAACGGGTAAGCAATGGTGGTGGAATGCGGAATTTGGTGATGGTGTATAGGTGGTAGGAGTGCGTAGACGGAAATGTGGGGTGGTGGTGGTGAAAAAAGTGAAATAATTCAGTTTCGTCAGTGTTGATCGGACGTCCGGTCAGGGCCGGTCATACGATCGTCGGACGTCCGTTGGCGGTTGGACATTCGGTCCCTGGGCGAATCTCGGGCACGGGATGAACTAGCGGTGTTCATGATGGAGAGTTTGAAATTCGTCGAATCCGGGCGGATTTGTGGATGGAAAAGGTGGGGAAAGGGAGGAAAAGGTAGATCCACTCAAAAAAAGCAAATCCACGGATCAAATCCAACAAAATTTCAACACACCAACAAATCAAAAAAAATTGGGGCTATTTTGTGAGGAATTTTCGAATTAGAGACAAAAACAACAAAAACTAGGCTAGCAACACAACGGGACGGCTCCGAAATTGTGATCAATGAGGCTCTTGATACCTAGATGATGTAGGGTAGGAACCCTAACCGGCCGATCTTTCACGGAAGGAACGGATCCCGCGATGAACACGAAGAACACGAGGAGGGAAACAAGGGAGAACACGTGGAAAACACAAGAGGACACTCAAACTACAAGTATGATCACACATGCACTAGATCCATGAACACAAAGGAAGATACAAGATCCACAATTAACTAGGGACGATACAAAGGTAGCCGGTCTTCTCCGAAAGGAGGTCTTGAGGTTCTTCCCGTAAAGGGGTCTTGAATCCACTTGGGGGATCTTCTCTGCAGGAGGCGCAATCTCCGAGGAGAAGGTAACCAAGTGGATGAGCAAAGCTCTCACACGAAATATGAGCTAATCCTTTGCTAACCCTAACTAGGAGGAGGTCGAGGAGTATATATAGTCTTAGTGCAAAAGGGGGCGAAGTGGGGGGTACATGGGCCTCGGGCTCGAATCCTGTGCACAGACAGGTACCAGACGCCCGCTGGTGGCCGGTCGTCCAGTGGTTCACGGGCGGCTGGACGTCCGGGAAGTGCCGGTTGTCCACTCGTTTTGGCTCGGACGCTGAAGTGACGGATTTCCGGGCTGGGCCGGTCGTCCGGTCGCTGAACGTCCGGAGGCGTCGGACGTCCGCTCATTTGGCTCAGGTGCAGGGCCACCGGTCGTTCGGTCTGGACCGGACGTCCGCTCGCTGGGGCTCGGCTGGGGCTTCAGGCGCCGGACGTCAGTCTTCCTCTTCTTCTTCTCCTTGCTCCTTAGCTTCTCCATGACACCTGAGTATGCACAATGTGTCCATATGAGGTAGTATCCATGTCTCATGTGCATCGAAGTGGAAATGTGAGAGGAGAGATGTCACCTCGGTTTCAAGAGCTCTTGCACGAGCTCGTGTCATGGGTCCAAGTGGTGTTGTTGGAGATGTAGTTGGGTCCATTGGGATGACCTTGGGATGCTTCGCATCGCGCCGTCTCTCTCGTGGAGTAGATCCGTAATGGATGAGCAAAGCTCTATCTCTAATGAGCTACTACTTTGTTGACCCTGAATATGGGGAGGAGAAGGTCTATTTATAGTCTAGGCCACGAAGGGGTAAGTGAGGGGGCGGAATGGGTACATGGGCCTCGGCCCGAATCATGCGCTCCGGCATAGGCCGGATGATCCGGATGGGGGTCCGGATGATCCGGGCATTGTCCGGATCATCCGGACCTCGTCCGAATGATCCGGCTCCACCGACTAGATTCTACAAGGTTCGGCCGTCGCGGTGTATGGATTACTCAGATGATCCGGGGGTCGGCCCGGATGATCCAGCTGAGCCCAGATGATCCGGACGGAGGCCAGGACGTCCGGCCTAACTTCAGCATCCCCTTTGTCTTCTTCTTCTTTATTCCGTCTTCTCTTCCACGCTTCCCTCGCGGATGGTGTAGTCATTCCTTGGCGCTTGCACTCCTGCTCGACATCCGTGAAGCTCCGAAAATCCTATGCATGCACATGGGAGAAGTGTCAAGTAGTATACCATCCTCGAAGGGGTCAAGTGAACACTTGTATAGGGGATGATTCACCTTTATGTATGTGAATTAGATGTCGCACGTGTCACTTGCCAAACGGACTCTTGACATGGTGATGTCTGTAGGATGCTTCGCACCACAACTTATCTTTCAATACCGTGAAGGCTTTTCCTGTGTGGTACCCCAAACAAAAGACATGTCCTTCTTTGTAAGCTCCTTGAGAGGTGCAACAATGGTGCTGAAATCTCTCACAAAATGGCTATAGAAACCAGCGAGTCCAAGAAAACTCCTCACTTGTGTGACTGTTTTGGGTTGCGGCCAATTCTCAATAGCTTCAATCTTGGCTTTATCAACTTCAATTCCCTGTGGAGTAACAACATAGCCAAGAAAATGTACTCAGTTGGTGCAAAAGGTGCACTTCCCAAGGTTACCAAACAAACATGCATCACGTAGAGCAATAAAAACAACATGTAAATCTTCCAAATGTTCCTCCAAAGATCTGCTATAAATCAGTATATCATCAACGTAAACTACCACAAATTGTCCAATGAAAGCACATAAAACTTCATTCATTAATCTCATGAAAGTACCAGGTGCATTAGTTAACCCAAAAGGCATGACTAACCACTCATATAATCCAAACTTAGTTTTAAATGGTGTATTCCATTCATCTCGCAATTTCATAAGAATTTGATGGTATCCACTATGCAAATCAACTTTGGAGAATATTGTAGAGCCACTAAATTCATCAAGCATATCATCTAGCCTAGGAATAGGATGACGATAATGAATAGTAATATTATTAATGCCTCTATAATCAACACACATACACGATGTACCATCCTTTTTGGCACTAGTATAATAGGAACAACACAAGGACTAAGAGATTCACGTATATAACCTTTGTCGAGTAGCTCATGTACTTGACGCATAATCTCCTTCGTCTCCTCCAGATTGGTATGGTATGGTGCACGGTTTGGCCATGAAGCACCGGGAATTAAGTCAATCTGATGCTCAATCCCTCAAATAGGTGGTAATCCCAGTGGCACATCTTGTGGAAAGACTTCAGCGAACTCCTGCAAAATGTTAGTGACAGTAGGAGGCAAAGAGGAAGGCACGTCCTTGAATGAAAATAATGTCTCTTCGCACACAATAGCATTGCAAACAGATTTGCTGAAATCTAGATCATCAATATCAGATTTGGTGGCAAGTAAACATGCACTTTTCAATTTAATTTTAGAAGCAACACTAGATGGTTTATTATTAGGCTTCATTTCTTGCTAAAATTCTTTTGCCAAAATCTGATATTAACTCTTATCTTTCTTCTATTTTGCTTTATTAGCTCCACTAATATCATCTTTCAAAATGGAATCAGGAGACATAGGAAGCAAAGTAATATGTTTATCCTTATGAACAAGAGTATACTGATTGTTTTTATCAAATTGCCATGGTCTACTAAGTAATAAGGAACAAGCTTGCATGGGTACCACATCACAATCAACATAATCAGCATATGTAGCTATACTAAAATGCACACGACCTATACGTGTTACCTTAACCTTGCCACTGTTGTTGAACCATTGAATGTAGTAAGGATGCGGATGTGGTCTTGTGGTGAGAGACAGCTTCTCCACCATCTCCATGCTAGCCAATTTATTGCAGTTCCCTTCATCTATGATGACGCGAACAGAATGTTCCTTCACGAGTCCCGTTGTGTGGAAAAGATTGTGCCTCTGATTTTGCTCAGCTTGCGTGAACTGCACACTCAAAGCATGTTGAGAAACTATACTTTCGTACCTGTCAGCGTCGTCAGGAGCCATGTATTGCGTCTCTTGTTCAGAATCATCTCCACCGTGTTCTTCACTTGTAGTAAGAGCCAAAGTATCCTCATCCTAGTCACTAGTGGACTCATATCCACCATCCTCTGTAGCAATCATCACACGCTTAGATGGACATTCTCTCACATAATGACCTCCACCCTTGCAACGATGACAAATAATATCATGTGTTTGCCTCGTTGATGCCATGGATGAAGAAGAGCTCTGTGCAGGACCAGAAGGTGTGCTCTTGGCGGACGGTCGTGATGGTGCCTGTTTTCTTGTATCTCGGATGGAGTTGGCAGATGAGATAGGCGGTGCTACTGTAGGACGTGTGGAAGGAGAAGATGTATGTGTTGGGAATCACTGCATGGAAAACAAAAAGAATTCTACGCACACGCAATGATCTATCCATGGAGATGCATAGCATTGAGGGGGAGAGTGTGTCTAGTTGCCCTCGTAGACTGTAAGGGGAAGCGTTTCACAACGCGGTTGATGTTGTCGAACTTCCTTCGCTATCCATCGATCGAGTACCAAACGTACGGCACCTCCAAGTTCTGCACACGTTCAGCTCGGTGACGTCCCTTGCCTTCTTTATCTAGCAAGTTATCGAGGTAGTAGATGAGTCCCGTCAGCACGATGGCGTGGTGACATCGATGGTGATGTGATCCTTGTCGGTGTCAAAACCGGCAGATCTCGGGTAGGGGATCCCGAACTATGCGTCTGAGGATCAATGGTAACAAGGGACGATGGGGACACAATGTTTACCCAGGTTCGGGCCCTCTTAAAGGAGGTAAAACCCTATGTCTTGTTTGATTGTATTCAATGAGTATAGGGGTTACAAGGGTTGATCTACCTCGAGATCCTAATGGCTAAACCCTAGCTGTCTAGCCTATGAGAATTCTGATGATCTCTACAGACTAACCCATCCGATTTATGTACACACCGAAGAGGCCTAGGGTTGTACAGAGTCGGTTAGTAAGGGAAGGAAATAACATATCTGGACACCAAACTTGCCTTTCACGCATATAGGAGTCCTACCCGGACACGGGGGAAAGTCTTCTGCTTTTATCTTCACGGCCCATCAGTCCGGCCCATGTCAAAATAGTCTGGACACCCAAGGACCCCCTAATCCAGGACTCCCTTAGTAGCCCTTGAACTAGTCTTCGATGATGATGTGTTTGGCACGCGGATTGTCTTCGGGATTGCAAGGCGGGTTCCTTCTCTTAAACTTTTCAGGATAACCCCCTACACAAAGGAACTGTATCCGATTCTGTATAATTCATACAACCCTTAGCCACGAAGGCAAGATAACATAAAACGGTGTCTTTTACTGACAACTTTTTTGGTGAAGCGTCACATTTGGCTCTTTAACATTTTGAACCATTTTCACGCCTCCCGTTTCGCGTTTCGAGGCATATCCTCCATTGGCACGTCTTGTCAAAACAGAGATCTTGCCTGCCCAGTGCAAGATTCCCATCAATACGGTTTTGGGTAATCCAACCGCGCCATTTGCACGATCTTTTTGGGAACAGGCGAGTTTTAAGGCTTGAGAGGGGGCATTTGGTATTTCACCACCTATTAGAGGGTAAAAATCCCTTCTTTTTTCCCCATGCCTTCTTCTAGCTCCTGCCTTCCTATCTCTGAGCGCCAGCACCCAAAACTTCAATCTTTCCCACCGCCACCAACCTCCCCAGCCATGGCTGGATCCGGTTCCAAGGGCAAGTGGGAGGCCTCCTCCGTCACCGAGAAGGACATCAAGGAGCTCTAGAGCGCGGGCTATCTGTCCGCAGATATCGCGCACAAGCTCCCTGCCAAAGATCAGGTCATCCCCACTATGGAGCCCGGCGAGAGGAGGGTCGTATTCATTCCCTATTTCCTCCGAGGGCTAGGGTTTCCCCTCCACCCCTTTGTCCGAGGCCTCATGTTCTACTATGGGCTAGATTTCCATGATCTAACCCCGAATTCCTTCCTCCACATATCGGCGTTCATCATCGTGTGTGAGGCTCTACGCTGCACCCCCCCACACTTCGGCCTATGGCTCAAGGTCTTCAATCTGAAGCCGAAGATGGTCGATGGAGAACATGCGGACTGCGGCGGGGCTATGGTGAGCAAGCTTCCCAACACTGTCTAGCCCAAGGGGGCTTTCGTGGAGACAGTCAAGGTGTGGCAACAGTAGTGGTTCTATATTACCGAACCTCGCGATGCCAAGTGGGAAGCCACGCCCGAGTTTAGATCCCCCCCACGAGACTCACCTCATGGACCGCCAAGGGCCTTGATTGTGGGTCCCAACCAGAGGTGATGATGCTGTAGAAGTGCATCTCCAACATGTTGGGTAAAAACACTGGTCTCACAAACGTGATTCAAGTGATGCTCTTCCGTCGTGTCCTTCCCTGCCAACTCCGGGCCTCCCCCATGTGGGAGTTCAGTCCGGAAGAACCACGGACCTTGAAGTACTTCTTTGGCACCACACACAAAGATATATGGAAGTAGCTTTTCAAAGGCCCAAAAGAGTTGGCTGATGAAGATCGAAGACATTGGATTCGACAGCGAGAACCCGACCTCAGCGGTAAGCATAACCTTTCCAAAGATTTATTTGGCTAACGCTTCTGATGATGAGGAAGATTATATTATCCTCTATACATGCAGGGCCGGACGGCGAAGGCGAAGCATATCAACTGTCCGGCGCCGCTACCGGAGAACCCGGCCACCTCCGATTTAACGGAGATGCTGGTTCCGGCACCGTATCACGCGCTGGAGAAGGAGGCCAAGAAGAAGAAGGGCAAGGAGGCCAAAGGGCGGCCCCCGCCACAAAGGTCCTTCGGATGCCATGTCTGGAGAGACTGAAGCCCTCTCCTCCCATGAGGGAGACAAGGAAGAAGAGGAGGAGGAGGTGGAGAGTGACTGTCGTGGGAGTAAGTCTGACAGTAGAATAGGGGGTACGTAGGAGGAGGCAAGATCCTAGCTACGACAAGGTTGTGCACGCAAGATTTTCGAGTTTAGGCCCTTCTCGGAGGAAGTAACAGCCCTACATCTCAGTGCCCGGAGGCTTGGTCGACTGGATTATGCGTGAGAGTTACAGGGGGTGCGAACCCTTGTGCCAGTGGAGGGGGTGGCTTATATAGAGTGCGACAGGACCCCAGCCAGCCCATGTTACAAAGGGTTCAATGTATACTAAGACAGAGCATTACTGATAACGCCAGTAATAAAGGGGTATAAATGATCTTTAAGTCTACAAAGTGATTGTCTGACCGTTGCCATCTTGAGTGACGTTAGGCCTTCTCTACTCCAAGTGATTTCTTGTATCGTCGAGTGACTCATTCTCTTGGTCGAACGGAATTGGGGTATCCAAGTTAGGTTGAAGGCCGAGTGGATTGCACTCCTTGATAACCCAGTCGGTTTCTCTTCTTGTGCTTTGAATGTCTTTGACTCTAGGGCAGTGTCCTTGGGTAGGGTGTCTAGGCCATGCATATGACCCTATCCTAGGTACATGTCATCGTCATTCACCCCCGAATGGATTAAGGTCCGAGTGAAGAAGGAGTTGAAACTGACTTCATCCCAATTCCACACTATGGGAGTATTCCATCCAGATTCACGAATCATGCTGAAGCTTCGATATTGTTTCAATCACCTTGATCGATTCAGAGGTCATCAAGTGAACTTAACTAACAATCTTCGAGTGTTGATCTAGTACGTAATCTTCGGCGTGATTAATTGCTTTGCGGTTCCCGGATCTCACGGGATCCGAATTTCCGGGATGCATGCGGGACGAGGCGTGCCACAGTAAACGGAGAGGATAGATAGAGGCACCTTGATTCTTGCACCACCTTTTTCGCCACATATCCGGCACACGACTGTTGCGGGATTTGACAAGGTCACTTGGGCCCACGAGTTAGCCACTCGGAAACATCCTCATAAAAGGCGTCGAAGCCAATGTGTTGCATAGTGCACCGTATTCCCCTTCTTCCTCCTCTGCTTCTCGACCGCGTCCGCCTCTAGTCTAGATGTCGCTGCCCTGCCCATGCGCAGTTCGCCGTGATGGGAAAGGACAAGACGACGGCCTTGGAGCACGCAAAGAAGGCGACGGCAGTGGCGAAGGGAAAGAAGACGAGTCGGCGAGGGTCGTCGTCGAAGTCCGGTCTGCCGCCTGGCAGGATCTAGTGGGACTGGATTCGGTCTACGATCTTGAAGGTGGATCTGGACAGTGGAGGATTGATTGCCCATGGGTCATGGAGGTTGCCGGGGAGCGAGACTAAGCCCCGACTACAAGTGGGTGAGTGCGTTCTGCTTGCCACCCACGTTGACTGGGGTTTCACTCTGCCTCCCCATCATTTCTTCCGAGGTTTTCTGAACTTGTTTGGTGCTCAACTTCATCACTTCTCCCCCAACACAATCACATACCTCGCTGCATACGTTTCTCTGTGTGAAAATTTCTTGGGCTATCGACCGCATTGGGGGTTTATTTAAGCACATATTTACTTGCCACTCTCAGTCTATGAAGAAGGCAAATTTGAATGATGAAAAGATGCACGTGATCCAAATGTGCGGGCGTTTAGGAATCTAGAGGAGGGGTAGAAGTGCTTTTCCACCTATGACTCTTCCCGATTCAGTTAGGGGGTGGCAGTCGACCTGGTTCTATTGCCAAGATGTTCCGACTCCTGGTCAGTCGACCGGTCTTCCTCCTTTCACTATGGATCGGGCCACCAACCTTCCTCACTGATCGTAACCCGAAAAGAGAAGGTAGAAGTATCCATGCTAGTCGACTGAGTCATCCAATAGGTCCGTGATGGCATAACTGGCATGGATTTGTTAGAACTGTTTCTCAGTAGATGCATTCAGCCTCTTCAAACCCGCGACCATCCGATGTGTATGTACTCGGGCCTGAGCGACACCGCTTGGATCGACCCAGAGGAAGTCATCGAGGAGACGGGGGAGCAGTGGCTGCGGAGCATCACTAGAAACAAGGACAACCCAAGGGGTTCAGGAGGGTTGCTCCGTACGACACCGAAAACGAACCACACAAGGTCCATCCTTTGTTTCCGAGTGTATTTTCATTTTGATTTGCAACTGTCCTTGAATCTGATCGACACCTGAACAACTTCTTGCCTTGCAGATTTATACTGAGTTGTACTCAATGCCGAATGGGGAGCAGGTCCAGGAGGGAACGGAGAGCGTTGACGAGAGCGGTGACTGGTAGTCTCCCGACGACCATGAAGATGGCAGTGATGATTCGGACGATCATGAGGAAGTTGACTCACCGCCTCATTCTGAAAGACGCTCCAAGAAGACACACGATCCAGCAGGTGGATGTGGCAAAACGGTTGCGCTAAGCGTGCAGGTGTTGAAGCATACTCGGACATCCACTCCTGAGCCGACGGAGAAGGCCCCGAAGCAGTCCAAGGTTGTTCCTACAAAGACTCGAAAGGCCCCGCCCAAGATCAAAGTGGACGTCCCCATTGCCTCCGCGTATGTATTTTGCTATCTCTCTTCGCTTTCGCGTCGTTTGGAAACTTCTACGCTTATGTCGACTCATCCTCTTGCTTGACCGAGTGAGTTCTTGAAACTTCCAGCGCTGCTACCTCTGGGACTTCCATGGATATTTACAGGGATCAAAATGATGAGGAGACTAAAGACGCGGCCACTTCAAAAGCGGGTATGACTCCACAACTTTGTTCTCATTTTGTCACTTGAATTGTCGGTCGAACGAACTCTAACGGCCGAGTCTTATGCAACGCCTCAAAATGTCATTGAACTTCCTGGTGATGATGAAGACATGCCCCAGAAGACCATGGGAAGGAAGAGCAGAACTTCGAGCAGGAGGGTGCCTGCCAGTAAGGTACCTTAGTCGAAACTAGCGCTGGAGCCAGTGACTCAGCAATCTGGAGACCCAGTTTGGGCTTCAGTTTCTTTCGCTGTCCCTGTGTCAAGTGATCGCCCTTCGGCGTCAACCGCTCACGTCCCTGCTCCGAACTCCATGCTTCAGATCCTCTAGCTGACTCGACCATTCCACAAGCTACACTCCTCGTCACCCATCATGTCCCAGAGGACCAGGTGAGTGCTGCCAAGGAAGCTATACGCCAGGCAGGCCTTATGATGGAGCAGATGAAGGTGGTGCGCGAGGCCAATCAAGCTGCTTATGATGCCAACTCAGCTCTCCGAACCAACGTCCAGGTTAGTTGATTTCTGACTGACCTTTACCTTGACGCTTGTTCTGTTAGGATATGATACCCTAAAATTGCTGTGCTTTGGAACCTTTAATGTGCATCTGTCATGAGTGTGCACCTTGCATCTATACACCCACTGGGTGCTTCAACTTTTGTTGAGTCATTTTTCCACTTGAGTCGACTAGGTTGCGTCAAGTGTATCTTTGAATCAGTGGGGGCACGCAGAGTGTACCCACTGGGTGTAGTCCCCAAGGCTACCGTTGAATGGTTGGTTCGGCGAGGGTCTTTGTCAAAATGTCTCTTTACTGTTCTTCCACTCGGTCTATACAGGTCGTGTCGAGTGGAATCCGGACCAGTGAGGGCATGCTGAGTGCACCCACTGGGTGTAGTCCTCGAGATCGCGGTCTACTGCGGGCAATCGACGGTGGTTTGAGAATAAGTATTGCCTTCTTCTTTTTTCGACTGGATGGACCATGCCGATTGAAAAGTCGAACCAGTGGGGGTACGCTAAGTGCACCCACTGGGTGTAGTCCCCGAGACTACTGTTGAATGTTTGATTCAGCAGTAGTCTTAGAACTCTTTTTGCCGTAATGATCTGAACTTGTATCTTATCGCTCAGAAGCGATCGATCTTTGTTCACACATAGTCGACTGACGTGTCTTATCCATCGATTGCAGAAATCTTGTGCATTCGGGGCTCAGTTCGCTGAACTAGAGCAGAAACAAATTCAGCTCAACCTTGATCTGGAACTGGCTAAGCAAAATCTACAGAAGGCCAAGGATGAAGTAGCTGCTATGGGAGGTAACTACTTGTCGACTGTTTGCTTTGCCAGCTTTACTTTTCGCCTTTTGAACCGAGTGACTCCACTCGAACGGATGTGTGTAGTAAAAACAGACAACTCCAAGCTCGTCTGAAGCATGTTATTTCTCTAGACAAAATGAAGCAGGCATTGGAGCAGAAGGACCTTGACCTTGCCGCAGCTCAGAAGACGGCGCGGGAGAGAACTAAACTTGTCGACAAGAAGCTGGCTTCAGTCGGCAAGTTATAAGAAGAAAACACCAAATTGAAGACTGCCATCAATGAAGCCAACAAAGAAGTCGTGCCGCTGAAGAAGGACAAGGTGGCTCTGACCGACAAAGTTGGAGATCTCACTCGGAAGAGAGACGAGCTGGAGGTTTATCTGGGAGGACTCACCAAGAAGTCGTCCTTATGTTTGAAGGTACTTTCCCTTGTCCAACTGATTTGCCACTTTCGACTCTTTGTATAGTTGTCGACTCATCAATTTTCTGTGTGTGCAGAATTCTGTCAAAACTTTGAGAAAGAGACTGGGCGGATTGAGACCGAGCTAGACCCTATAAACTCCCCCATCAAGGATGAAGTTGCAATGAACGTGATGCGACTAGAATCTTGCCTCGCGAGTGTCACCAATTATCTGGGTCGACTAAAGGCGGCGATATCACAGATCGACGTGGAGCTCTGGCCAAGGGAGACATTCCAGAATGACCTCGGGTCTCTGATGACTCGACTCAACGAGATCCTCGGTCGAGTGTAGGTGTGGAAGAAATCATCTTCTCGGTATGGTGCTGACGTGACTCTGTCTTTGGTCCGCGCCCATTGCAAGGAAGTTAAAGAATAAAAGCTCGTGGCCCTCAAGATTGCCAACACCAAGAGACATAACTTCCAGTCCTTAATGGAGACCTTCATCGATGATTCCACTCGTATTGCTGATGGAATCGACTTGGACGAGTTCGTCAGCCAGCTAGCCCTCCTCCTGCCGAGTGAACAAACTTTAAGCCTCACTTTTATTTGCCTGGGAATGCCGAGTGATTCTGTAACCATTAAAATCCTTCAGGCCTGATGCCCGAGTACTTCCGTTTGTGGTTCTGGACCTTGCTGCATTTATCCAAACTTGGTTTTTTCATTCAACATGGTTGCTTTGCTATCAAATCTTTTAATTCTGATTGAATCTTGATTCTTTACTTGGAATAGATGTTGTCTTTGCGGATAAGGATGGAGTGTTCGTTGTTCTTGTGACGTAGCTCCGTCGAGAGGGTCATGGGCAAGAGAACTAGGTGTTGCGCATGACCTACACCCATCGTCCTTGTGAACCAGGATTGAGCATACATTGTACTTGTGATGCAGCTCTGCCGAGAGGATCATGGGCAAGAACACTAGGTGTTGCACACGACCTGCACCTCATCCTTCTTGCGGATCGGGATGGAGCGTACATTGTAATTGTAATGCAGCTCCATAGAGAGGATCATGGGTAAGAGCACTAGGTGTTGCACATGACCTGCACCTCGTTGTCCTTGCGGATCGGGATGGAGCGTACATTGTACTTTGTGACTCGGCCACTCAGAGTAGTATTTTTTAACTTAGCCCGGTACGGGGTCGCAACTAAGTCTCCGAGTGCGAGTATTGTTCTCCACTCGGAGGATTTCTTAACTTACGCGAACACGAGGTCGCAGCTAAGCCCCCGAATGGGAGGGTTTCTCTTCACTTAGAGGATAACTTTGGCGAGCAAGGGGTCACAGCTAAGGCCCCGAATTGGAGGGCTACTCTTCACTCGAGGATTTTTTAACTTTGGTGAGCACGGGGTCGCAGCTAAGCCCCGAATGGGAGGGTTGCTCTTCACTCGGAGGATTTTTAACTTAGGGGAGTACAGGGTCACAGCTAAGCCCCCGAGTGGGAAGATTGCTCTCCACTCGGAGGATTTTTAACTTAGGCGAGTATGGGGTCGCAGCTAAGCCCCCGAGTGGGAGGATTGCTATCCACTCGGAGGATTTTTAACTTAGGTGAGAACGAGGTCACAGCTAAGCCCCTAAGTTGGAGGATCGCCCTCCGCGCAGAGGATTTTTAACTTAGGCGATTACAGGGTCACAGCTAAGCCCCCGAGTGGGAGGATTGCTCTCCACTCGGAGTATTTTTAACTTAGGCGAGTACGGGGTCACAGTAAGGATGGCAATGGGTTGGGTTTGGATCTGGTTGAACAATCTCAAATCCATATCCATGTCCATGAAGACAGTCTTTGCCCGCCCATGAAAAAATCCATGGGTGAAAAATTGTGTCCATGTCCAAATTCGATGGATATCCATACCCATTGGATATCCATTGGGTCCTCTCGAGACATATAAATAAGACATAACACAATATTAACATAAACTCTTCCATTCTTCACCTCGTGGTAGGCTAGGCTTCACTTATGGTAAATCAACATCCACTAACAACCTAAGATCATTTAGTATTTTTCTAACAGATGAGAATGATGAGTCATTTAAGGAGGAGGTAAAAATAAGGGAAGGGATTGAATGTCAACTAAAAAAAGTTACGATGGGGATTGTGTAATTTCTTATGCATGTTTTAGATAAAAAAGTGTAAAATTGTTGTGGGTCATATGACCGTGGGGCAGGGATAGCAGATTTTCCCCATTAAGTCATACTATCGGGTCGGGTCTGGGTATATCCATGGGTACAAGATTATATCCATGCCCTATCCACGAACAATTGGGTCGGGTTTGGGCGCTGCCCATGGACACAAAAGCATATCCAAACCCTATCCATTCGGGTCGGATATCCATGGATATCCATGTCCATGGATAAAATTGCCATCCTTAGGTCGCAGCTAATTCCCTGAGTGGGAGGATTGCTCTCCACTCGGAGGATTTTTAACTTAGGTGAGTACGGGGTCGCAACTAAGTCCCCGAGTGGGAGGATTGCTCTCCACTCATAGGATTTTTAACTTAGGCGAGTACGGGGTCGTAGCTAAGCCCCCGAGTGGGAGGATTGCTCTCCACTCGGAGGATTTTTAAACTTAGGCGAGTACGGGGTCGCAGCTAAGCCC